>NC_057811.1:389125624-389131239 GCF_018294505.1 Triticum aestivum | reverse complement strand
AGGGGGGGGGGGTTGGCTTCAGATAATGAGGTAGGTGTCTATATTTGAGGGACTTTAGCGTAATTGAGATATATATGGTCAATAATGTGTGCACTCATGGTTGATCAATTTGTTTCATAGTTTGGACTATGAGATAATGATACTTTTGAACATGTGTGATATACCTTGATGTACCAGAATTACAAACCTAAGATTGGAATTTTGGAATTCGACTCCATCATTAGCTTTTGTAATTCATTTAAACGGAGGTACATTTTTTAAGCCAGGATTTCGTGATTTCAAATTCATATATCAAACCTAGAGATATGCACATACGGGCATGTTCAAACTTTATAATCATCCACTTTATTCATACACATACACAATTTTGCTTTTGTCATCATATTTAGGATAAACACATTTGGAATTTCATTTGAATTGGACCATATGATGGTATTTACTTGTACTAGCTCAGTGATCCATATTTGAATTGAATGGACAATCTAAGTTTCGAGTTGGAGACATTGATTTTCAAAACTTGCACTTTTTTTGCGTGCAAAACAAATAAATTCTCGGCCATGATATCATAGTCGGCCGTACAAGAGCAGAACACTTATAATTTCAGGCACCAAAAGCTTTCAAACTTCCCGCTCACATCAAAATATCTCGCGCCCGAAAGTTTAGCCCTGCGATATTCCTGTTTTACCCCTGCCACATGAACGGAAAAGGGATGCTTTGGTAACTCCATTGTTTTCCCCTCTTTGCCCCCAACATTCTTCGCCAGAGCCCCTCCCCTTCCCCTCTCCGACCCCCAACCACGGCAAGCCTCCGAATCTAGTCCTCCGCCGCAGCGGTGGACCTCACACCCCGCCGGATCTACCTTCCCCATCTTGGAACCCCCAACTGCCAACTCACCACTTCACCGGAGCCGCTTCACCGACTGGCTTGTCCACTGCTCCAGATCTCCTTGACCGCCATCATGGTCCACCGCACCGGATCTGCTTAACCGGCGCCCTCGTCCACCACAGTGTAGGCCCTTCACTGACTCCCTCGTCTGCCCCATCGCTGGCCCTTCATACAAGCCCTCGTCCGCCGCAACAGATCCGCCTCACTGAAAGCACCATACACCGCGCCCGCCGAAGCCTTCGTCCACTGCACTGGACCCGCTCTCCACGGACGCCATATTCAACTCCACCGACCCTGCTTTACTGACACCGCAGCCTCATCAGGTTATTTCGATTTGTACTAGCTCCTTCGGTTTTTCTCTTCTTTATTGTGCAACTGTTCACTTACCACATATGAGCTTTCTTGTACGCCAGCAGGTGCCGCAACCGAAGCACCGGAGCCAATTCAGCGACGGCGACAGCCGGCCCAAACTCAACCACAACACGAGCACCATCGACGATCCTTAGCTATCAAGTATGACAACGATACCCATACGCCGCCGAGAATCAGGTACTATTATCCAACGGCCGGTGCCGAGAATCAGGTACTATTACGCCATCAAACAAAATATTTGTTCCTTTGGGGCTGGCACCTCAAACAAGCATAAAAATAGAGGGAAGCAGATATATTGTCGTGTATGCACACACCCTTCTTTCATTAGTTTAGATGAACCATTGATGATCAATTCGAACCGGTGCATGCGACTAAAATTAATTTTACCTAAATAGAGGGTGCAGAATAAACTACAACAACTAGATTTGCAATGACGGGATGCTGACGATATCTTCAAAGAACATTGCAACAACAGCGAGGCTTCACAGCAACATATGGTAAGCCAGTGTGTTTTAGTACATGTGAAATGTAATGCGTGTGGGCTGCTTTCTTGGCTTGTGCCCTCAAACTGTAATCCTACAGAATTACAAATAGTTCAGTTGTCTGCTGTGCTGTATTGCTTGATTCGAATGCTTGTTTGTTACTTGTTAGCCTATACTTGAGTTGGCCAATATGTCAGTAGTGCCTGCTGTACTATCGTAAAAAATGCATGCCTAGTTCATTTGAGTCCTTAAATTTTCCTCTGAACTTCATCACAAGACTGTCTTCGTATTTTATATGAGGCCACACTGTTAAGTGCTTTCTCAGATTATTTGAACTGCTTAGATGCCTTGGCAACTTAAATATAGCAGTGGTACACTCCCTTTCAACTAGGGATGTCAACTGGGTCCCGTTTAATCCCGATTAAAGTCCACTAGTGGTATGATAGTTCAATAGAGTTTTTGTTTTTTGAGGAAAATGAACTTGGGAGCTAGCTAAAACTAACTAGATGGGACTAGCGGATGTCGTTTATTTGCCACTTACATCCCTAGTTTCATCTTACCATTTTGATTTCTTTTCGGCTGATGCTGCTTTGAACCATTTAAATATAGCTTGCCATGCTCGGCAATAATTCGTATGTCGTTTACCATGTAAGCTTACTGCCTGGATCATGCAATAACCATCTCTTACTTATGTCTAGCGGAAACCTTTCAGGATGCCATTCACACTAGGACATAATGCACAACCCCAGAATCTATTTGTGGAAGCAGTGCGCCATCCATGTTACCAGATGGTAGCAGTTCAGAGGCAACATCGCCGGAGAGCAGTCTGAGCACAGATATTATAGTTCTTGAGGCTCTACTAGAGGCAGAAAGAGATGCTGTGGCTGCCATGAATGAGGTAATCTTGATCTTGAGGCTGGAAATTATGCAATTAGCTGCACACATTATGCAAGCAACCCAAGAATTGGAGTGTTGTAGGGTGGAACCCTAAGTGAAGATCTTTCACGAGTTGGAGGGGGAATCCCTAAGAACAAGATGAACACAAGAGAGAAAACAAGAGGAACACTCAAGAACAAGTCCAATCACACATCCACTAGACCAACAAACACACAAGATCCACAAGGTACATGAACAATCAAAGGGAAACAAGATACATGGTAGAGTTAATCCCAAATCCTATGAAGGAGATGAGGGCTTGATGATCTAGGTAGATCCTTCCCTCAAGGGGGGCTTGAATCCCTAGGGATCTTCTCCAATGGAGGTCTTGTACTCCAATGGAGTCTTCTCTCTCAAGAGGAATCCCACAAGGGGAGGTACATGAGCTAAGCTCTATGATTTGTGTCTATTCTTAGCTATCCTACAAATGAGCTAGGGGATGCCCTTATATAGTTTAGGGACGAAATAAGAGAGGAGGGGGGGTACAAGGGAAAAGCCCCAAGGAGGCACGCAGGCTCTCGGTGTGGTGCGGGCACCCGGGGTAAAGGGACCAGACACCCGCACCGGTCAGGGACCCGGAGGAGGAGGGGCCGGGCACCCGGGGGACACAGGCCCGGGCACCCGGGGTCGGTGCATGGGGCTGGGCGGCTTCGGCCGGGCACCCGGGGCCCAAAGCCCGGGCACTCGGGGGTGTGCTAGGCCGGCGCGGGAGGTGGTCCGGGCACCCGGGGCAGCAGGGCCGGGCACCCGGTGTCGGTGTCAAAACCGGCGAATCTCGGGTAGGGGGTCCCGAACTGTGGGTCTAAGGCGGATGGTAATAGGAGGCAGGGGACACGATGTTTACCCAGGTTCGGGCCCTCTCGATGGAGGTAATACCCTACTTCCTGCTTGATTGATCTTGATGATATGACTATTACAAGAGTTGATCTACCACGAGATCATAGAGGCTAAACCCTAGAAGCTAGCCTATGGTATGATTGTTGTTGTCCTACGGACTAAACCCTCCGGTTTATATAGACACCGGAGGGGGCTAGGGTTACACAGAGTCGGTTACAAGGGAGGAGATCTACATATATGTATTGCCAAGCTTGCCTTCCATGCCAAGGAGAGTCCCATCCGGACACGGGATGAAGTCTTCAATCTTGTATCTTCATAGTCCAACAGTCTGGCTAAAGGATATAGTCCGGCTATCCGAGGACCCCCTAATCCAGGACTCCCTTAGTAGCCCCTGAACTAGGCTTCAATGACGATGAGTCCGGCGCGCAGATTGTCTTCGGCATTGCAAGGCGGGTTCCTCTTCCGAATACTCCATAGAAGATTTTGAACACAAGGATAGTGTCCGGCTCTGCAAAACAAATTCCACACACCACCGTAGAGAGAATAATATTTCCACAAATCTAATCTGCTGACACATTCAGTAGCATGACATCACACCATGGCCCGGTCATTACTCGAGCCGTTTTTCTCAACCAGCTACTGCACATATTGCGAGGCGGTTTCCTTGGCACGTCTTGTCGAAGCAGAGATTGTGTCCCCTTATCACGGGATTCTCATCAATACGGGTGTGGGTAACCCAACCGCGCCATCAATTACGGCGCTTGGGGAATAAGCGAGTTTATCAGGCATGTGGGGAGGTGTATAGTTTCTTCCGCCCTTATAAAGGGACGAGGATTCCTCTTTTTCACCCACGCCTTCTTCCTCCTTGCTCATCCATTCTTGCGCACTCGAGCTCCAGCACCCAAGTTCGCATTTTCTCCTCAATCCACTCCAAGTATGTCCGGAGCGGGAGGCAAGTGGATGGTCTCCTCCGTCACGGAGGAGGACATCAAAAAGCTACGGGGAGCCGGATATCTGGCCGCGGATATCGCACACCGGCTGCCAGATGAGGGGCAGATCGTCCCAACTCCAGAACCCCACGAGAGGGTGGTTTTTCTTACCCACTTCGTCCACGGACTGGGATTTCCCCTCCACCCGTTTGTCCATGGGCTCATGTTTTACTACGGGTTGGATTTTCACGATCTAGCCCCCAATTTCATCCTCAACATCTCGGCGTTTATCGTCGTGTGCGAGGCCTTCCTCCGCATCAAGCCCCACTTTGGCCTGTGGCTAAAGACCTTCAATGTTAAACCGAAGGTGGTGGTCGGTCATCAAGCGGAGTGCGGAGGCGCCATGGTGGGCAAAATGCCCAACGTCACCTGTCTCGAAGGCTCCTATGTGGAGACCATAAAGGGGTGGCAATTGGGGTGGTTCTATAGCACCGAGCCGTGCGACACCAACTAGGTGGCGGCCCTTGAATTTCGATCTGGAATCCCCACGCGGCTCACCTCCTGGAAAGAGAAGGGCCTATCCTGGGGTTCCTCGGTAGAGCTGACCGGACTCCAGACCTGCATCAAGAACATGATGAGCAAGAAAATCAAGCTCGTCAACCTGGTCCAAGTCATGCTCTTCCGCCGGATCCTCCCGTGTCAAAGACGGGCATTCTATTTGTGGGAGTTCGACCCGGCCGAGCACCAGACGCTGCGAAGGCTCTTCGACACGACGCACAAGGACGTCTAGAAGGTGTTGTTCAAGGGTGCCGAGGTACCTCCTCCTCTTACCGAGGACCGCGGCCTCAGCGCGAAGCGCCCTGCCAATCCGGTAAGTCTTTTATATCTCATAAGATGTTCGTTTCCCCCAGTTTAACCATGCGTGGGATCTAAACCTCCACGCCATTTAACAGGATTGGGTAGAGACAGCGGAGCAGATCGATTGTCCAGCCCCCCTGCCCGAAGTACCACAGATGCTCTCCTGACGGAGATGCTGGTTCCGGCGCCTTATGAGGTGACGGTGAAGAAGGCCACGGGGACCTGGAAGGGTCTCCGGCGCAAGGTTATATCGGACTCATCGTCCAAAAACACCGAGGCGCACTCCTCCCACGAAGACGAGGAGGAGGAAGAGGAA
>NC_057811.1:389113363-389125411 GCF_018294505.1 Triticum aestivum | reverse complement strand
CCTGAAGGGTCCAAGAAGGGAAGGACCCTCCTTCCGGACAACTCCACCGCCGCCGCCTTCAGCGAAGAGGAGTGGTTGCCCAGGGACAAGCCCCTGGCGAAGTCGTAAGTATCCGGATACCACAGTAGTTCTTGGTACGTTTTATTGTACTGTTTCTTATCACGCCGTGCATGACTACGCAGCCCATCCCAAGCCCGCATTGACGTATCTTCGTCGGATGATTCTTTGGGCCCGTCGGACCTGAACAGTGATTCTCTCCCGACCGCCTTCTCCCCCCGCCCTACGGATGACACCGAGGTGTTTTCCCAAAGGGAACTGAACCAGGGGGAGACAGTTCTGGAGGCGCCTCAAGGCGACATTCCAGGCGCTGGGCGCACGAGGGGCAAGACTCCCCTGGGCCCTAACGCCGGGGGCAGCAAGTCTAGCCCCAAGCCGAATACGGCGCCGGAACCTCCAGTGGTTCCGGATTCTGTCAGGCAACCCCCCGCTAAGGGGGGCAAGCCGTCTGTGCCGATGGCCTCTGTCCATCTAGAGGCATCGGGCAACTTGCTGGAAGCGCTTCGCGGCGCTTCCATTGACGAAGAACACCACACTATCATGAGTGCGGTGATCGAGAAGGTTCGGTCCGCCAAAAGTGGACTGACTGAAGTCTGTGCCAGCCTCCTAACAGGCTTTGAGGTAAGTAATCAAACTATAAGAAAATGTTACAGCATAGACAGTAGCCCCTGATGCTCTGTTTGGCGTTCGCGAAGAAAGGCCGAATAGAGGATCAAATAATAACCGCAGGAGTCTGATCGGAATATGTCTATGTGCATAAGCAGGCTTCAGTGCTAGCCGCTGCCGCGCGTACTGCAGAGGTCGCTGCACTGAAGCAGGACCTTGAGCGGTCCACGGAAGAGCTCGGCCTTACCAAGAGGCAGCTCGAAGAGAACAAAGGTAAGCGATACCCCGTCTGTATATTGAAAAATTTGGTTTTAGAATAATAAGATTGTCATGAATTTTGCTAGGGGCCACGACCGAAGTGGCGGCCCTGAAGAAGGCGCTATCCAAGGCCGAAGACAAAGCGGCCAAGGAGCGCATCGAGCGCGAGAAACAAGAGGCCCGAGTTGGCGAGGTGCAGCAAGAGCTCCAGGCTCTCGCCAAAAAACATGAGTCCTTGGAGCTTGACTCTAAGACGCAAGAGTCCGAGCTTGCGAAGGCCCTTGAAAGCGCACAACATGCCAAGGCCGAAGCCCAAAAGGCCCTCCAGGAAATTGAGGTGGTTAAGAAGATAGCAGCGGGTAAGGGATTCATTATGCAAAGCAAGCATGTGAAGGAAACTTTCCTTTTACTTACCCAGAGTTCGGAGCTCTCCAGGAGCGTTCGCAGATCTTCCCCGCAGTGTGTCAGACGCCGCGGAGTTCTACCGGGCTGAGGAGGGGAGCTCGACGGAGAAGTTGTTCTGGTCTCAGTATACTGGGACCGAACACCCAATGCCCTTGAGCGACCAGCTGAAGCAACTGGTCGAGCTCGACAAGGCGGCCGAACAGGCCATGAAGGGTCTTATAGTCCGGATGTGGCCTGGTGAGCCCCTGCCTGATAGCTACTTCGGTCTGGTGAGGCGGCTTGTGAATGCCTACCCACGGCTCGAAGTCATAAAGCGGTCCGTCTGCATCGAGGGTGCGCGTAGGGCTTTTGCCCGGGCGGAGGTGCACTGGGCGAAGCTGTACGCCGTAAAGCTGGTGAAGGAGGGGCCGCCGCAAGGCAAGGAGCATCGCCACCCCGAAATGTATTATGAAAGTGTCCTGAAGGGTACTCGCCTTGTGGCGGAGGAATGTGCTAAGGATGTAATATTCGAGTGAATGTACTCATGTGATCCTGTAATATGAAACGAGTTCATTTGCACTATACCATGCTTGTTAATTTAAAATATTACCTTCTGTGCGGCCGTTTATGAAATCTGAGAGTTGGCCAGTCGTCGGCTTCTGCCCCCATGTAACTAGTACTGGGGTGTTCGGGATAAACCTGAGCACTCTTTATCCCAATTTTGGGTCCTTCGAAGGAGGTGTTCAGCACAACAAACCAGGAAATCGGAATACAGAGCTTTATCACTCTCACTTAGCCATAGAAGTCTACAATTTTAAATTTTGGCGAAGCCCCTAGTATTCGGAAGGCCGAATTTGGGCCGCTATATACGCCTAAGTCGGGCAAGGCTGACTCCTCGCCCGAAGCGGAAAAAGTCTTTAAGGACTTGAGACCTCTCGAACAGCGACCAGCTCTCGCCTCATCATGATAGTCAGTTTTCGGCTTTCTCTACTGAGGTGCTCGTCCGGAAGAACCGGGACACAATCGCAGTAGTTCTCCCAGCGCTACCTTAGCCGATATTGCGGAACATAAGGTACCAAAACATGGGAGCCGGGAAAACCCAACTATTGACCCAAGACATGATTCGGAGCTGATGCATATAATGCTATAAGTTCGGGGTGCCGCACTGTCGAAAGTGTTCGGACTTTTTACGCCGTATTATGGGGTATACTGAAGCCCCTGGCGTACTATTCGTACTAGAATGTACGGGTGCAATCTGTCGTAATTAAGCAGACAAGAGAAAGAAAAAATAAGAAAGGGTAATGCAATAATAGGCTAACGCTCCGCATTGTTATTAAATAGTACGTCAAAGCGTACAGATACAAGTAGTGCAATAAGCAGAAAATAGGGCCATTTGACATGTCCTATCCAAGGGCAAGTTGCGTGCGGGTATGTAAAACAGGTATTTTGATCGTTATCAGAGACCACCTGGGGATTCCCTTGTACGTTAGACCGTCTTGCTTCCTTCGTATTTCCTTACTGCGATGGGTCCAACAATTAGACTACCGGAAAGGACTTCAGGAGAGTAAGGTCCTGAAAGAGAGAAAATGATAAAGGTATGCAGCCCCTGGGGCGGTTGAGCCGCATTGTGGGACGTGTCGTATTGGTGCCTCCGCCTATGTCCATGGTATCTTGAGTGCGTAGTTATGTACGCGCGGTACAGATTTCGCCACTTGACTGGGACTAGGACGGAGGCCGAATTGCTAGTTGAGCCTCAAACGTGCCTGCCGATCCGCCTACGGGGTATTCCGGACTCGCTTGAAGGTGTCCGGGGTCTTTTTCGCCGAGTTGTCAGCTTGCCTAATAAAGCTGATTTGCGCTTCTGCTGCGACAGCCACAGTGTGCTCCTCCGTGCGGAGCGAGCGCTCTGTGTTTCCATTAACTGTTATAACCCCGCGTGGTCCTGGCATTTTAAGTTTGAGGTATGCATAATGCGGTACCACATTGAATCTGGCAAATGCGGTTCGTCCGATCAGTGCGTGATAGCCGCTGTGAAAGGGGACGGTATCGAAGATTAACTCCTCTCTTCGAAAGTTGTCCGGAGACCCGAAGACCACTTCCAGTGTGATTGAGCCCGTGCAACAGGCCTCTACACCTGGGATTACCCCTTTAAAGGTGGTTTTTGTGGGTTTGATTCTCGAGGGATCTATGCCCATTTTGCGCACTGTATCCTGATAGAGCAGGTTCAGGCTGCTGCCACCGTCCATAAGGACTCGAGTGAGGTGAAATCCGTCAATGATAGGGTCAAGGACCAATGCGGCAGATCCGCCATGACGGATACTAGTGGGGTGGTCCCTGCGATCAAAGGTGATCGGACAAGAGGACCATGGGTTGAACTTTGGGGCGACTGGCTCCATCGCATAGACGTCCCTTAGTGCACGCTTCCGCTCCCTCTTGGGAATATGGGTTGTGTATATCATGTTCACTGTTTTCACTTGTGGAGGGAACCTCTTCTGTCCTCCTGTGTTCAGCGGCCGAGGCTCTTCCTCATCGTCGCTATGCAGCCCCTTGTCCTTGTTTTCGGCATTCAATTTGCCGGCCTGCTTGAACACCCAGCATTCTCTGTTGGTGTGGTTGGCTGGCTTATCGGGGGTGCCGTGAATTTGACACGAGCGATCGAGTATACGGTCCAAACTGGACGGCCCCGGATTGCTTCTTTTGAACGGCTTTTTCCGCTGACCGGATTTAGAGCCACTGAATCCGGCATTGACTGCCGTCTCTTCAGCGTTATCACCGTTGCTGCGGCGCTTGTGTCTGTTATGGTGTGGTCTGCCGTTAGTATCTTTGGCATATGAAGTGCCAGGATTCCTTGATGTATTGTTGCTACGAGCCAGCCAGCTATCCTCGCCCGCGCAAAAGCGGGTCATGAGTGTCGTGAGGGCTGCCATGGACTTCGGCTTCTCTTGGCCGAGGTGTCGGGCGAGCCACTCGTCACGGATGTTATGCTTAAATGCCGCTAAGGCCTCTGCATTCGGACAGTCGACAATTTGGTTTTTCTTAGTTAGGAACCGGGTCCAGAATTTCCTGGCCGATTCCCCTGGCTGCTGAGTTATATGGCTCAAGTCATTAGCATCCGGTGGTCGCACATAAGTGCCCTGGAAGTTGTCAAGGAATGCATCTTCCAAATCCTCCCAACTGCCAATGGAGTCTGCTGGCAAGCTATTCAGCCAATGCCGAGCTGGTCCTTTGAGTTTTAGTGGGAGGTACTTGATGGCATGTAGATCATCACCGCGAGCCATGTGGATGTGGAGGAGGAAATCCTCAATCCATACCGTGGGGTCTGTTGTGCCATCATATGATTCGATGTTTTCGGGTTTAAAACCCTTTGGGAATTCATGATCCATTATTTCATCAGTGAAGCATAGGGGGTGTGCGGCGCCTCTGTGCCGAGCTATATCGGGACGCAGTTCATACGAGTCTTGTCTGCTGTATTCGGCCCGGCCGGATTTGCTTTTAGTGTATCCGGCGTGACGATCATCGTCACGCGTTGGGGAGCGACCCTGTGATCCGTAGATTGATCTTGTATGCCCTGCTTTGTTTTCCAATACGTCTCGCAGGTCCCGCATGTTGCCCCGGGCCTTGGTGTTTTTGGTTGTCTGGCGACGGGGTGCGGGCTGGATTTGAGGCTGATATGCCCCTCTGTCTCGGCCACGAGGTGGCCGATCCGCCGCATCATACGCTGGTGATGTGGGTTTTAATGCTTCTTCCTCGAGTTGGGGTAGCAACCTGCGTTTTGGGTAACTCTTGGTTGGGCGTTCGAGTTCGTATTCCTCGGCCGCTAGGACTTCAGTCCATCTATCCGCTAGCAGATCTTGATCAGCTCGAAGCTGTTGTTGCTTTTTCTTCAGGCTGTTTGCTGTGGCTATAAGCCGGCGCTTGAAGCGCTCCTGTTCGACGGGATCCTCAGGCACGATAAATTCTTCGTCACCGAGGCTCACCTCGTCTTCGGAGAGAGGCATGTAATTGTCATCCTCCGTTTCTTCGTCCGCTGCCTGTTCTGGAGGGCCAGCTTGTTCATCCTCCCGCTCTAAATCTGGCTGGAGGGGATTGTCCTCGTCTTCGGCACTATCCGGAGTGTTATTGTCTCTTGTGCCGGTATCGCTACTTTTGCTATGGCGGGACTTAGAGCGGCGCCGCTGACGTTGGTGCTTGGGTTGCTTCTTGGAGGGGTCATCCTCCGCTGTCTTATCGCCATCGCCTTCTTTGGGGGTATGCACCATGTATATATCATATGATGAGGTGGCGGTCCAACGCCCAGTGGGCGGTGGTTCCTATTCATCTCCTGCATCGTCGTCCATACCGTCGATGTCTTTGGAGTCGAAGTCGAGCATGTCGGTTAAATCATCGACAGTGGCTATTAAGTGGGTGGTGGGGAGCGAATTTCTTTGTCGTCCGCATCCCATTCTAGCCGGACATAGTTCGGCCAAGGTTCTCCTGACAAGGAGAGAGACCTTAGTGAATTTAGCACATCGCCAAAAGGCGAGTGCTGAAAGATATCCGCGGAGGTAAACTCCATGATCGGTGCCCAATCGGATTCGATAGGCACGGACGCAAGCGGCTCGGAGCCCGTGGCCGGGGACGAATCCGATGGTTCAGCAACACGGCTCTCGTAGGAGGTAAGGTCAGTATTCGGCTCTATCGCCACTGAGAGTGCGGCCTCCGTGGCGGGGTCTATCCACCCGTCCTCAGATGGCTCAATTTGTTCCGGATTGAGGGCCGGAGTAGTTGCAGGTGTGATCTCCCGAACATTGTCCGACGACAGAGTTAAGTCATGCTCGTCGTGATTGTGCGGCGCACCTGACATGGGCTCGAATCCGTCGAAGATCAAGTCTTCGCAGATGTCGGCAGTATAGTTCAAGTTTCCGAACCTGACCTGATGGCCAGGGGCATAGCTCTCGATCTGCTCCAGATGGCCAAGCAAGTTAGCCCGCAGTACGAAGCCGCCGAATACGAAGATCTGTCCGGGGAGGAAAACCTCACCCTGGATCGCATCGTTGCCGATGATCGAAGGAGCCATCAAGCCTTACGGTGACGGCACAGTGTAACTCTCAATGAAAGCACCAATGTCGGTGTCAAAACCGGCGGATCTCGGGTAGGGGGTCCCGAACTGTGCATCTAAGGCGGATGGTAACAGGAGGCAGGGGACACGATGTTTACCCAGGTTCGGGCCCTCTCGATGGAGGTAATACCCTACTTCCTGCTTGATTGATCTTGATGATATGACTATTACAAGAGTTGATCTACCACGAGATCATAGAGGCTAAACCCTAGAAGCTAGCCTATGGTATGATTGTTGTTGTCCTACAGACTAAACCCTCCAGTTTATATAGACACTGGAGGGGGCTAGGGTTACACAGAGTCGGTTACAAGGGAGGATATCTACATATCCGTATTGCCAAGCTTGCCTTCCACGCCAAGGAGAGTCCCATCCGGACACGGGACGAAGTCTTCAATCTTGTATCTTCATAGTCCAACAGTCCGGCTAAAGGATATAGTCCGGCTATCCGGGGACCCCCTAATCCAGGACTCCCTCACCCGGGGCTCCACCGGCCGGGCACCCGGGGCCGGCTGGGGGCGACTCCCAGGCAGCGGCCGGGCACCCGGTGCCGAAGAGCCCAGGCACCCGGGGTATCCAGGGAGCTCTGCCTCCTCTCATTCTTCTCGCTTCTCTCCTTCTCCTTCTTCTTGTGCATCCGGGTCTTCATCCTCGCCTCCACACGGTCATCTCCTCAGTACCTGAGTGTGCAATATATCTCTGTTTGAGGTAGGACCCGGTTCACATGTGAAATCAAATGGAGTTCGAAGAGGAAGGAGTTAACCTTGGTTTCGGTGGCACGTGCGTGTGCTCTTGTCCACGGTCCTCTCGTCCTTGCGGTGGTGGTGTGACGTCCATGGTGATGGTCGAGGGATGCTCTGCATCATCTCCCCCCCCTGGGAGAGATCCGTCCACGGATCGTGATCGTCATCACCATGGTAACGAGATGGCGTCGCCGTGTAGAAGTGGGCAACCACCGAGCACTTGTCATGTGGAAGCTCGAAATGGTCACTCTCCAATGTCGCACCGTCTTGTAATTCCTTCAAATGGAGCAAAGATAACAAGCACTTGGAAAAACAAATGTGGTTGGCATTAAGGCAAAACCAAGCATTCAAGAGGTGATTTACCCAACAAGTGTTGTCATCAAGCATAGCATATGGTGGGACAAGGGAGTGTGGCATGGCATGTAAGCACATAAATGGAGCACATGGAAAAGCATCATGGAAACAAGCATGCATAGGTGAGGTAAAGGTGCTAATATGTTGGACAAGTAGACAAGCATCTACCTCCATGTCATAGCAAGCATGCATAAGACTCTCAATGAACGGTCTATGGTAGGCATAAGAGTCATTCACAACACCAAAGAAGATGATATGTCTAAACACAAGCAAGTGCAAGACAATCCAAGCATAATGTGCATAGGTTGTGGTGAAGATAGTGTGGCACTCAACACAAATGATAGAGCAATTGTTCAACATGTGTGAGGCAAGCAAGTGAAGCAAGTGACAAGCAATGGTACATGGCATATGTGAAGTAATGCCATTGTTGCAACCAAACATATGATAGGGGCAAGTAATCCAAGAATTGGATGCAACATGAGAAAGCATAGCAATCAAGTCATACAAACTAGTGGAGCGAAGATGCAACACACTAGAGGAAGTCATGGCAATCATGTCATGTGAGAACATAATAGATATAGGTAATGCACATGACATATTGTGAGCACGAACACAAAGCAAGATCATAGTATCATCGTAGGCATGGGGCACATAGCAAACATGGCAATAACAAGCAATATCTCCACCAAGCTTGCAAATACACATACAAGTAGGATAATCAATCATCATGTGTAATGCAAAGCATGGGTCACAAATGCATGGCAAAGGCATAGGAATGAGAATATCATGCAAAGTGAACATGGCAAGATGGGCATATAATATGTAATGGACGATAACCCATAACCATGTGAGAGCCATGTAGAAGAAATGCGCGAAGTCTTTGCGCGAAGAGAGCGGTGGGAAATGCAATCCATGGGATCCCAAGTCATCATTGCTCTCTAGAGCTCGTTTTTTCAACTCATGGGATTGTGAGGTTGACAATTATTCATGGGTACCTACACAAAAGAGACACAAACCAAAGAAATTGTGCGCGTGGTAAATGTACACATCATCCATCATGATGTGTATGTGCATGTGTGAGTTAGCACAAGATAAGCATCGCTCAAAGAAATTTGATGCGTGATATAGAAACATGTCATCCATCATGGAAGAATAGTTGTTATGTATGACACGATGGGGACACAAAATGAGAATGCAAGTATATGGCACATCACTAGCATGTTTATTCATGGGAAGCAAATGGTACACACAGGTATTGGGATCATGCAATGGATAGGATGAATCAAAATCTCCTAACATGTATGAGGAAACTATGGGGGTCTCCTCATGAGCAATAGTGGAAACATCATATGGAGAATATTGACAACATCCAAAACAATGCATATTTGGAACAATGTGATCATGGCATGGCATAGTAGATGAATTGCGGAAATCATGTAAAGGAAGCATGGCAATATCATCGCAAGAAAAACAAATGACAATAACCATGGGCTTGTCATCTATGCCATAGGTGCAAATTGGGTTTATGTTGATGGCATATGCATAGTCACTACGATGAGATTGCAAAAATGACATATTGTTGATCTCATGCATAGCATATGACAAGTCAAGCGGATTGTCAAACATGATGTGACCGAGAGAATTATCACAAGAAATCCTATGTAACATGGCATCACAACTAATAGACTACACATGGCAATCATCAAACTCATCATAAATGGGTAAATCATCGCATGGGGAAATCACACTAGCATGAAGCATGACAATAGGTGGATCAACATCATGCAAGCAATCAATGTCAAGAATGTCCACTAGTGGGACTAGATCATCACCTTCACCTATGTTACCTTTCTCGTCCCACTCAAGTGGTGTAGGTGAGGTGGGAAAGACCAAAGTGTGGTCAACGTCATCATCTTGATGGAACCATGTGGGGGGTGCATCATATTCCACCCTGGCCATCATCTCGTCCAAAGGAAGGACGAAGTCGTCGCGAATCTGCGTGTCATCATATATGGGACCTAGCACCAAATGAGAAGACACAATAGAGGTAGAGGTTAAGTCGTTAGAAATCATAGTGGCCTCACATGCCCTATCAACTACCTCACTCTCTCTATGTAGTGGTGGCTCACTCACTCCCTCAAGGTAGGTGCACTCAATGTCACATATGGTGGAGTCACTCATATCACTCAAGTGGTGGTGTTGGTGGCTCTCCTCACATGGGAATTGGGGCAGCTCATCATATATGGGGCTAGTGGTGAAGTCAGTCTCACTCTCAATATGGTGGCACAAGTCACTCAAGTCATCATACGTCGCCGTGGTCGAAGGGAAAATCCCATGCTCAACCATCTCGTAGTCGTGGCCGTGGATGAAGGCCGAAGATGGCACATCATCACTGTCGTCATGGAGGAAGGCCGAAGATGGCACAACATCACTCTCCTCCATGACCGAAGGGAAAATCCCATGCTCGATCATCTTCCTCGAGGGGCTTCCGAAGATTGAAGTGTCACCCTCGCTTGTACGTGGTCGCCTTGGACTTGATGAGCTCGAAGTAGGTGTACTCGTGGGAGGTAGGCGAAGATGCCGTACGTCCGAAGGCGAAGATGCCTTGATAAACCTTGGCGAAGATGCCGAAGTAGTCGTGGTAGCCGGAGCTCCGTCTTGTTGGTGCTCGTCGCGCGGTCTTCTCTTGTGCTCATGAAGGTTTTCTTGACAGTGCCGCGTGGTACTTGCATCTTGTGGCCGTTCCGAAGACTTGCGACTTGAGCGTCTCCGCCGTGAAGATGACGAAGAGGAAGAAGACTTGTAGTTGGCCACCAAGTCTCGTACTTGCTCCATTTGTTCCGCCAACTTGTTGGCGATGTAGTCCCTTTTCCTTGCTTCGCTTTGCTGAATGTCGACGGTGAGTCGCTCAATGCGTCGCATTGCTCGTTGTAGTCCGAAGATGGGCGTTTTGGTGATGTAGTTGTTCCCGTCGTCGTTGTCGTGGAAGACCGGAGATGAAATGCCTTGCCTATCCATCACAAGACTCGAGCAAATGTGAGTAGGAAATGAGATAAACAATACCAAGTGACCTTTTCCCAAAGTTGAGGATGTATCCCGTTTCACTCAATGTGAGAAGAAAGAATAGTGGAATTGGTACCGGACTTGTTCACTCACACCTATAAAGTAAAGCTTATGGTGGAGCTCGGTGAGGATAGTGGCACAAAAATTTGATGCAAAATGTTAGCAAGAGTCAATAATGTTGGAAAAGATTCACAAATTCGCAAGTGAAACAAGTAGACCAATAGCAAGATGTGGCACACAGAAACACACACACACAGATAGATAAATGGGGTCGTGCAACCAAGGAATGAGCACAAAATGTGGAATCCACGGAAAACACTCGTGTTGCACAACTCAAGAGAGACGCTAGCACGATTGCTCAATAGGCGGATATGACACTTGTGCACAACCTATAAGATGCAAAATGTATGAACCTTCTATCCCAAGTATGCTAAGTGTATGATGTTCCCGGTGTTTCGCACATGATGATCGAAGATGATCAATATGGTAGTATGGTATGCAATGTGGCAATGCTATGGCTCTTGCTTACAGGCTCTTTGCTCTCTTTTCCTTTTTGCTTAAAAGCTTATTCTTTTCTTTTGATATGGCCACTTATGCGAAATGTACAAACCAAGATAGCAATTGTGTATATGCGGGAACAATCTTGTGACACAAGGGATGATATGATGATACCAAGATGATACCAATATGATATGGTATGTATGCAATGGAAGCTACGATCACTAATGTGCACAAGTAACGTTGCCGGCAATACTCAATGGCTAGTCTCGATAGGCAAGTGAAGCAAAATGGGCTAAGGGGTTAACAAAGTAAAGGCAAGAATGTACAATGAAGGGATACCACGATACCAAGATGATATAGAGGTTACCGTTGCTTATGGTTAGGTTGTCAAAATGGCGAAGTGGTCGATGTCGAAGACGAACTCGTGGCGATGATGAGTGGCGGTGTTCTTGATGTTGATACCAAGATGATGTAGACCCGTCCCTAAGTAGCCGAAACACCTTAGGAAACGGTAAAAACCGCAAACTCAAAATCTCCAAAGGCAAATGTCAAATGGTGGTGGCGGAATGCGTTGGTGGTACCGGAGTTAGCAATGCGGAAGTGATGGTGGTGATTGATGACTAAGCGACCATCCCTAAGTAGCCGAAACACCTTAGGAGACTCAAGTCACCACTCAAGCAACCACAAATGCTCTAAGGAGCAAAAATTGGGTTAGGTTGCGGAAAGCTATGGTGGTTTGGCGGATGATATGGTGGATGGCCTATGCAAAGATGCCAAAATGCCAAATTTTTATGGAGTCAAATGGTGGTAAAACCAAGATGAGCAGCTCGGGCATGTCGCTAGCTTTTCAATGAGCCAAAGAACACCCAAATCGGAGTTCGGGAGTGAAAGTTATGAGTGAAAACGTAAAGTGCACGCGGCTGATTCTAGGGGGTGCGGGTGCCCGGGGGTGGAAGGTGCGGGCACCCGGGGTGGTCCGAGGGAAAC